>NW_024429267.1:21656897-21659397 GCF_017639785.1 Mesocricetus auratus | reverse complement strand
GCACCACCACTGCCTGGCTACTTGGGGTAATTTTTAACTTTCAGATAAGAAATATAAATGGCAGGAATGAAGAACATTAAAACAAAAAAAATTGTCCTGAATTAAATTACCCTCAATTTAAATCCCTTAAATTTAAATTATTTTCTATTCCACCATGCCTGGGTATCTAAGGAACCAATCAGAACTAAAGAGAGAGATTGTCGAGTAACAGTAGTCTATTTTTAATACTTTAAAAGTCAGAGGTAAATATCAGAGTTTTTCTCATGAGTAGATTGTATACCCTGCTGCAGGAGTGAATGAAAGAAAACTTTGCTTTTATCTGTATATCCTACAAGTTGAGGAAAGAACAACAACAAACAAATAAAGACAGGCAGGATACTGTTTAATGTGTTAATTGACAAAAGTAGAATCGGCTAATTCATTATTGACCAAACAGATATCCCAAATTTATGCAAATGGACATCAAGTAGCTACAACCTTGTAGCCTAGTTACACTTCTAATCATGGGATAAAATTGTAATTGCCATACAGCATTCTGATTTTAGTAAGCACCTGGCAACTACTCAATTTCCACGTAGTTATACTGAACCTATCCTGATGATCCATTTCTCAAAATTGTTAACAATCTATGGTTTCTCTACATTTTCTAGTAAGGTCAGATTAAATCCCACTTCTGACAGTTCTGAAAGAGTCATCTAGCATGCTAATATTCTTCACACCTTTATATTTTGGTATATTTTATTCACTTGGTATAACTAACTATTTGTATGTGTTGGGCTATGCCAGCGCCTGTCAGTGTGAACATGTTCTTTAGTCTATACTGGAGCCGGAAATTCAAATTTTAAATATAGAGATAATTACATATATAGAAATTTAGATTTGTTTATATTTTTCTTGATATATGTACAATTACCAAAGAGAATATTTGGGTGCCTTTAGCAACCGAATGCAAATTGTTTTAAATTTTCTTTATATTAATTTTATTTTTGCTTACATGAATGTATGTACACCATGTATTCCAGAAGGCCAGGAGAAGGCAACAGATCTCCGAAACTGGAGTTATGGATTGCTATCAGCTACCATGGGGATGATGGAAATTGAACCCAGGTCTTCTGCAAGAGCAATAACTGCTCTAAACTGCTGAGCCATTTCCCAGGGCCCTGCAATTTGTTTTTAAAACACCAACTAGTAAATTTATAATTCAAAATTACTTCCTGAAAATTAAGACTTATGGAACTCAGTATATTTGTGGAATGTAAATATATTTTCACTCACAGCTACAATAAGGATGACAAGCTTTTCCATAGCTATCAGGAGCAGAGTAATTACTGGGATGTGGGAATTAATTTATGCACGTAATTCCTACATTTTCTGATTGCTTTTCTCTCTTTAGAGTAGGATTAAATCTTAGATAGATAATTAATATTAATTAAATTCATTGTTTCAAAGACTATGGTCTGGAAGGAAATGGAGAAAATACTAAGTTTACTTAGATTTTGGCAAAGCAGAACTGTGAAAATGCAGGAAAGAATAATAAGTAAAAAGCCTTTAAGTTTTAGGCTTTTTATTTGGATATTTTCATTCTGTGTTTTGCGTTCTTCTTCTTCACTGCTGATTGAAGGCTTGTTATCTGTTTTGGGCTTCTACGATATTCATGTTGCTGATGCCCTAGTTCCATTTGTGTTGCTGTGATAAATACCATAGCTAGAAGAAAATTGGGTAGGAGGTGACCTATATTACAGGTTACAAAAGCTAAGGTAGGAACAGGCAGGAGCTTGAAGCAGAGGCCATGGAAGAATAGTGCTCACAGGCTTTCTCTATGATACATGACCATTTGCCAATGGGTGCACTACCCATAGTGGTCTAGGCCCTCCTACATAAACTAGCAATTAAGTAAATGCTTCACAGAAATGCCCAATAGGCCAGTCTGATCCAGACAATTCTTCAGTTGATATGCCGTCTTCCTAGGTGACTCTAGGTGTGTGTCAAGTTGACAGCTTATACTGACTATGCCCATTGTGAGGGTTTCCTGTTTGTTTTTAGGTAAAGTGTGTCACTTTGTTTTAACTGTGGCTTGCTTTATATTAATTTCTTGACGCTTAGACAGAATGATAAGAAAATCTGGGCCTAATGAAGTGCATGGAAAACGCTCAAACTCTTCTGCTTTTATATGTGTCATGCATATGGAGGACTTAGGCTTTTAGAAAATATACAGAAACAACAGTTCAATTTTGACATAAATTGTAAGATAGCTTAAATTCATAGGTTTCCCTACACTATCAACACACTAGACAGAAAAGAGATTCTGTGTGCAAATAACTCTCAACTCAAATTTTCCTTAAATGTATTTGATTTCATCATTTTATTAATCATTATAGATTTATTTCAAGAAAATGATGTCATTATTTACTCTTGTACATCCAACTATATCCCTGCTTCCTGTTGTGTGTGTGCATCTTGTGTTTATAACACTCTATGCAGATATGTCAATAAGTGCATG